>NC_072768.1:29519661-29563344 GCF_022539595.1 Amphiprion ocellaris
TCCAGGCTGGGATACAGACACATGTTCCTCCTCCATCACATGATGCCTGCATCCTTTTCACCTTTTGAGTGGAGCTTCACTGTACAGAGGGGACCGCTGGATGTTTCAAACGATCCCACCCAGACCCACTCACACTTTGTACAAGCCCCCTTACCAGACAACGACCGACAAGAACCGAGCTCAGAGAATCACACTCAACCCAGTCTGAGACATTTAATTCAAATAAAATGGGTGGCTACCGCAACCGCCGCCACCACCGCCACCACCGCCACCACCGCCGCCACCACCACCACAGTCACCGCCACCGCCACCGCCACCACCACCGCCACCACCGCCACCACCACCACCGCCACCACCGCCACCGTCACCACCACTAACACCGCCACCGCCAACACTGCCATGTGTGTGGACTCCACTGTTGGTCCAGGGTGGGATACAGACACATGTTCCTCCTCCATCACATGATGTCTGCATCCTTTTCACCTTTTGAGTGGACCTTCACTGTAAGGGGGCGACCGCTGGATGTTTCAAACGATCCCCCCAGATCAACTCACACTTTGTACAAGGCCCCCTGGCGAGAGAACCACTGACAAGAAACGAGATCACAGAATCACACTCAACCCAATCTAAGACAGTTAATTCAAATAAAATTGGTGGCTACCGCAACCACCGCCACCATCACCGCCGCCACCACCACCGCCACCACCACCGCCGCCAACAACATCACCACCACTACTGCCGCCACCGCCGCCACCACCACCACCACCACCACCACCACCACCACCATCACCACCATTAACAATGCCACCGCCAACACTGCCATGTGTGTGGACTCCACTGTTGGTCCAGGCTGGTATACAGTCACGTTCCTCCTCCATCACATCATGTCTGAATCCCGATCACCTTTTGAGTGGAGCTTCACTGTAAGGGGGAGACCGCTGGATGTTTCAAATAATCCCCCCCATGCTCACTCACACTTTGTACAAGCCCCCCGACCAGATTACCACCGACAAGAACCGAGCTCAAAGAATCACACTCAACCCAATCTGAGACATTTAATTCAAATAAAATTGGTGGCTACCGCCTCCGCCGCCACCACCGCCGCCACCACCACCACAACCACCACCACCACCACCGCGACCACCGCCGCAACCACCGCCACCCCCACCACCATCACCACCACTAACACCGTCATCGCCAACACTGCCATGTGTGTGGACTCCACTGTTTGTCCAGGCTGGGATACAGACACATGTTCGTCCTCCATCACATGATGTCTGCATCCCGATCACCTTTTGAGTGAAGCTTCACTGTAAGGGGGGGCCCGCTGGATGTTTCAAACGTTCCCCCCCAGATCAACTCAAACTTTGTACAAGCCCCCGTGACCAGATTACCACCGACAAGTACCGAGCTCAAACAATCACAGTCAACACAATCTAAGACGATTGCTTTAAAAAAATTTGGTGGCTACCGCCACCGCCGCCACCACCGCCACCACCGCCGCCACCACCACCACAGTCACCACCACCAACACTGCCATGTATGTGGACTTCACTCTGGGTCCAGGGTGGGATACAGACACATGTTCCTCCTCTATCACATGATGTCTGCATCCTTTTCACCTTTTCAGTGGACCTTCACTGTAAGCGGGCGACCGCTGGATGTTTCAAATGATCCCCCCCAGATCAACTCAAAGTTTGTACAAGCCCCCCTGACCAGATTACCACCGACAAGAACCGAGCTCAAAGAATCACACTCTACCCAATCTAAGACAATCAATTTTTTAAAAATTTGTGGCTACCGCCACCGACACCACCACCACCACCGCCACCACCGCCACCACCACCACCGCCACCACCGCCACCGTCACCACCTCTAACACCGCCACCGCCAAAACTGCCATGTGTGTGGACTCCACTGTTGGTCCAGGGTGGGATACAGAATCATGTTCCTCCTCCATCACATGATGTCTGCATCCTTTTCACCTTTTGAGTGGACCTTCACTGTAAGGGGGCGACCGCTGGATGTTTCAAAGGATCCCCCCCCAGATCCACTCACACTTTGTACAAGCCCCCTGACCAGATTACCACCGATGAGAACCGAACTCAAAGAATCACACTCAACCCAATCTAAGACAATTAATTCAAATAAAGTTGGTGGCTTTGGCCACCGCCACAACCACCGCCACCCCCACCACAGTCACCACCACTAACAATGCCACCGCCAACACTGCCATGAGTGTGGACTCCACTGTTGATCCAGGCTGGTATAAAGACACGTTCCTCCTCCATCACATCATGTCTGAATCCCGATCACCTTTTGAGTGGAGCTTCACTGTAAGGGGGAGACCGCTGGATGTTTCAAATAATCCCTCCCATGCTCACTCACACTTTGTACAAGCCCCCCGACCAGATTACCACCGACAAGAACCGAGCTCAAAGAATCACACTCAACCCAATCTAAGACATTTAATTCAAATAAAATTGGTGGCTACTGCCACCGCCGCCACCACCGCCACCACCACCGCCACCACCACCACAACCACCACCACCACCACTGCCACCACCACCACCGCCAACACTGCCATGTGTGTGGAGTTCACTCCAGGGTGGGATACAGACACATGTTCCTCCTCCATCACATGATGTCTGCATTCTTTTCACCTTTTGAGAGGACCTTCACTGTAAGGGGGCGACCGCTGGATGTTTCAAAGGATCCCCCCCCAGATCCACTCACACTTTGTACAAGCCCCCTGACCAGATTACCACCGATGAGAACCGAACTCAAAGAATCACACTAAACCCAATCTAAGACAATTAATTCAAATAAAGTTGGTGGCTATCGCCACCGCCGCAACCACCGCCACCCCACCACAGTCACCACCACTAACACCGCCACTGCCAACACTGCCATGTGTGTGGACTCCACTGTTGGTCCAGGCTGGGATACAGACACATGTTCCTCCTCCATCACATGATGTCTGCATCCTGATCACCTTTTGAGTGGAGCTTCACTGTAAGGGGGGGACCGCTGGATGTTTCAAACGATCCCCCCCAGATCCACTCACACTTTGTACAAGGCCCCCTGGCGAGAGAACTACTGACAAGAACCGAGATCACAGAATCACACTCAACCCAATCTAAGACAGTTAATTCAAATAAAATTGGTGGCTACCGCAACCACCGCCACCATCACCGCCGCCACCACCACCGCCACCACCACCGCCGCCACCACCATCACCACCACTACTGCCGCTACCGCCGCCACCACCACCACCACCACCACCACCACCGTGACCACCATTAACAGTGCCACCGCCAACACTGCCATGTGTGTGGACTCCACTGTTGGTCCAGGGTGGGATACAGACACATGTTCCTCCTGAATCACATGATGTCTGCATCCTTTTCACCTTTTGAGTGGAGCTTCACTGTAAGAGGGCGACCGCTGGATGTTTCAAACGATCCCACCCAGATCCACTCACACTTTGTACAAGGCCCCCTGACGAGAGAACCACTGACAAGAACCGAGATCACAGAATCACACTCAACCCAATCTAAGACAGTTAATTCAAATAAAATTGGTGGCTACCGCCACCGCCGCCACCGCCGCCACCGCCGCCACCACCGCCACCACCGCCGCCACCACCGCCGCCACCACCACCACAGTCACCACCACCACGACCGCCACCACCACCACCCCCACCAACCCCACCAGCATCACCACCACCAACACCGCCACTGCCAACACTGCCATGTGTGTGGACTCCACTGTTGGTCCAGGGTGTGATACAGACACGTTCCTCCTCCATCACATGATGTCTGCATCCCGATCACCTTTTGAGTGGAGCTTCACTGTAAGGGGGGGCCTGCTGGATGTTTCAAATGTTCCCCCGATGATCAACTCAAACTTTGTACAAGCCCCCCTGACCAGATTACCACTGACAAGAACCAAGCTCAAACAATCACACTCAACCCAATCTAAGACAATTAATTTTTAAAAAATTGGTGGCTACCGCCACCAACGCCGCCACGAACACCACAGCCACCACCACCACAACCGCCACCACCACCACCGCCAACACTGCCATGTGTGTGGACTTCACTCTGGGTCCAGGGTGGGATACAGACACATGTTCCTCCTCCATCACATGATGTCTGCATCCTTTTCACCTTTTGAGTGGACCTTCACTGTAAAGGGGCGACCGCTGGATGTTTCAAAGGATCCCCCCCAAGATCCACTCACACTTTGTACAAGCCCCCTGACCAGATTACCGCCGACAAGAGCCGAGCTCAAAGAATCACACTCAACCCAATCTAAGACATTTAATTCAAATAAAATTGGTGGCTACCGCAACCACCGCCACCATCACCGCCGCCACCACCACCGCCGCCACCACCACTAACAATGCCACCGCCAACACTGCCATGTGTGTGGACTTAACTGTTTGTCCAGGCTGGGATACAGACACATGTTCCTCGTCCATCACATGATGTCTGCATCCTTTTCACCTTTTGAGTGGACCTTCACTGTAAGGGGGCGACCGCTGGATGTTTCAAAGGATCCGCCCCCCCAGATCCACTAACACTTTGTACAAGCCCCCTGACCAGATTACCACCGATGAGAACCGAACTCAAAGAATCACACTCAACCCAATCTAAGACAATTAATTCAAATAAAGTTGGTGGCTACCCCCACGAACGCCGCCACCACCACCACAGCCACCACCACCACCACCACCACCACCACCACCACCACGGCCGCCACCATCAACACCGCCACCGCCAACACTGCCATGTGTGTGGACTCCACTGTTGGTCCAGGCTGGGATACAGACACATGTTCCTCCTCCATCACATGATGCCTGCATCCTTTTCACCTTTTGAGTGGAGCTTCACTGTACAGAGGGGACCGCTGGATGTTTCAAACGATCCCACCCAGACCCACTCACACTTTGTACAAGCCCCCTTACCAGACAACGACCGACAAGAACCGAGCTCAGAGAATCACACTCAACCCAGTCTGAGACAGTTAATTCAAATAAAATTGGTGGTTACCGCCACCACCGCCACCACCGCCACCACCACCACCACCACCACCGCCACCGCCACCGCCACCAACATCACCACCGCCAACACCACCGCCAACACCATCACCGCCAACACTGCCTTGTGTGTGGACTCCACTGTTGGTCCAGGCTGGGATACAGACACATGTTCCTCCTCCATCACATGATGTCTGCATCCTTTTCACCTTTTGAGTGGACCTTCACTGTAAGGGGGCGACCGCTGGATGTTTCAAAGCATCCCCCCCCAGATCCACTCACACCTTGCACAAGCCCCCCTGACCAGATTACCACCGATGAGAACCGAGCTCAAAGAATCACACTCAACCCAATCTAAGACAATTAATTTTAAAAAAATTGGTGGTTACCGCCACCGCCACCACCACCACCGCCGCCACCACAACCCCCGCCACCACCGCCACCACCACCACTGCCACCACCGTCACCACCACTAACACCGCCAACGCCAACACTGCCATGTGTGTGGACTCCACTGTTGGTCCAGGGTGGGATACAGACACATGTTCCTCCTCCATCACATGATGTCTGCATCCTTTTCACCTTTTGAGTGGACCTTCACTGTAAGGGGGGGACCACTGGATGTTTCAAACGATCCCACCCAGATCCACTCACACTTTGTACAAGCCCCCTGACCAGAGAACGACCGACAAGAACCGAGCTCAGAGAATGACACTCAACCCAGTCTGAGACAGTTCAAATAAAACTGGTGGTAAACGCCACCACCACCACCACGACTGCCACCACCACCACCGCCAACACTGCCATGTGTGTGGAGTTCACTCTGGGTCCAGGGTGGGATACAGACACATGTTCCTCCTCCATCACATGATGTCTGCATCCTGATCACCTTTTGAGTGGAGCTTCACTGTAAGTGGGGTCCGCTGGATGTTTCAGACAATCCCCCCCACTCTCACTCACACTTTGTACAAGCCCCCCTGACCAGATTACCACCGACAAGAACCGAGCTCAAAGAATCACACTCAACCCAATCTAAGACAATTAATTTAAAAAAAATTGGTGGCTACCGCCACCGCCACCACCACCGCCACAACCGCCACCACCACCACCGCCACCACCGCCACCGTCACCACCACTAACACCGCCACCGCCAACACTGCCATGTGTGTGGACTCCACTGTTGGTCCAGGGTTGGATACAGACACATGTTCCTCCTCCATCACATGATGTCTGCATCCTGATCACCCTTTGAGTGGAGCTTCACTGTAAGGGGGAGACCGCTGGATGTTTCAAAGGATCCCCCCCCCAGATCCACTCACACCTTGCACAAGCCCCCCTGACCAGATTACCACTGATGAGAACCGAACTCAAAGAATCACACTAAACCCAATCTAAGACAATTAATTCAAATAAAGTTGGTGGCTACCGCCACCGCCGCAACCACCGCCACCCCCACCACCGTCACCACCACTAACACCGCCACCACCAACACTGCCATGTGTGTGGACTCCACTGTTGTTCCAGGCTGGGATACAGACACATGTTCCTCCTCCATCACATGATGTCTGCATCCCGATCACCTTTTGAGTGGACCTTCACTGTAAGGGGGCGACCGCTGGATGTTTCAAACGATCCCCCCCAGATCAATTCAAAGTTTGTACAAGCCCCCCTGACCAGATTACCACGGACAAGAACCGAGCTCAAAGAATCACACTCAACCCAATCTAAGACAATTAATTTTAAAAAAATTGGTGGCTACCGCCACCGCCACCACCACCACCACCGCCACCACCGCCACCGTCACCACGACCGCCACCACCACCACCGCCAACACTGCCATGTGTGTGGAGTTCACTCCAGGGTGGGATACAGACACATGTTCCACCGTGTACCACAGATGAGAATCGAACTCAAAGAATCACACTAAACCCAATCTAAGACAATTAATTCAAATAAAGTTGGTGGCTACCGCCACCGCCGCAACCACCGCCACCCCCACCACCGTCACCACCACTAACACCGCCACCACCAACACTGCCATGTGTGTGGACTCCACTGTTGGTCCAGGTTGGGATACAGACACATGATCCTCCTCCATCACATGATGTCTGCATCCTTTTCACCTTTTGAGTGGACCTTCACTGTAAGGGGGCGACCGCTGGATGTTTCAAAGGATCCCCCCCCAGATCCACTCACACTTTGTACAAGCCCCCTGACCAGATTACCACCGATGAGAACCGAACTCAAAGAATCACACTAAACCCAATCTAAGACAATTAATTCAAATAAAGTTGGTGGCTATCGCCACCGCCGCAACCACCGCCACCCCCACCACAGTCACCACCACTAACAATGCCACCGCCAACACTGCCATGAGTGTGGACTCCACTGTTGGTCCAGGCTGGGATACAGACACATGTTCCTCCTCCTTCACATGATGTCTGCATCCTGATCACCTTTTGAGTGGAGCTTCACTGTAAGGGGGGGACCGCTGGATGTTTCAAACAATCCCCCCCACACTCACTCACACTTTGTACAAGCCCCCCTGACCAGATTACCACCGACAAGAACCGAGCTCAAAGAATCACACTCAACCCAATCTAAGACGATTGATTTAAAAAAATTTGGTGGCTACCGCCACCGCCACCACCACCACCGCCACCACTGCCACCGCCACCACGGTCACCGCCACTAACACCGCCATCGCCAACACTGCCATGTGTGTGGACTCCACTGTTGGTCCAGGCTGGGATACAGACACATGTTCCTCCTCCATCACATGATGTCTGCATCCTTTTCACCTTTTGAGTGGACCTTCACTGTAAGGGGGCGACCGCTGGATGTTTCAAAGGATCCCCCCCCAGATCCACTCACACTTTGTACAAGCCCAATGACCAGATTACCACCAATGAGAACCGAACTCAGAGAATAACACTAAACCCAATCTAAGACAATTAATTCAAATAAAGTTGGTGGCTACCCCCACGAACGCCGCCACCACCACCACAGCCACCACCACCACCACCACCACCACCACCACCACCACCACCACCACGGCCGCCACCATCAACACCGCCACCGCCAACACTGCCATGTGTGTGGACTCCACTGTTGGTCCAGGCTGGGATACAGACACATGTTCCTCCTCCATCACATGATGCCTGCATCCTTTTCACCTTTTGAGTGGAGCTTCACTGTACAGAGGGGACCGCTGGATGTTTCAAACGATCCCACCCAGACCCACTCACACTTTGTACAAGCCCCCTTACCAGACAACGACCGACAAGAACCGAGCTCAGAGAATCACACTCAACCCAGTCTGAGACAGTTAATTCAAATAAAATTGGTGGTTACCGCCACCACCGCCACCACCGCCACCACCACCACCACCACCACCGCCACCGCCACCGCCACCAACATCACCACCGCCAACACCATCACCGCCAACACTGCCTTGTGTGTGGACTCCACTGTTGGTCCAGGCTGGGATACAGACACATGTTCCTCCTCCATCACATGATGTCTGCATCCTTTTCACCTTTTGAGTGGACCTTCACTGTAAGGGGGCGACCGCTGGATGTTTCAAAGCATCCCCCCCCAGATCCACTCACACCTTGCACAAGCCCCCCTGACCAGATTACCACCGATGAGAACCGAGCTCAAAGAATCACACTCAACCCAATCTAAGACAATTAATTTTAAAAAATTTGGTGGCTACCGCCACCGCCACCACCACCACCGCCACCACTGCCACCGCCACCACGGTCACCGCCACTAACACCGCCATCACCAACACTGCCATGTGTGTGGACTCCACTGTTGGTCCAGGCTGGGATACAGACACATGTTCCTCCTCCATCACATGATGTCTGCATCCTTTTCACCTTTTGAGTGGACCTTCACTGTAAGGGGGCGACCGCTGGATGTTTCAAACGTTCCCCCCCAGATCAACTCAAACTTTGTACAAGCCCCCGTGACCAGATTACCACCGACAAGTACCGAGCTCAAACAATCACACTCAACCCAATCTAAGACGATTGCTTTAAAAAAATTTGGTGGCTACCGCCACCGCCGCCACCACCGCCACCACCGCCGCCACCACCACCACAGTCACCACCGCCAACACTGCCATGAGTGTGGACTCCACTGTTGATCCAGGCTGGTATAAAGACACGTTCCTCCTCCATCACATCATGTCTGAATCCCGATCACCTTTTGAGTGGAGCTTCACTGTAAGGGGGAGACCGCTGGATGTTTCAAATAATCCCTCCCATGCTCACTCACACTTTGTACAAACCCCCCGACCAGATTACCACCGACAAGAACCGAGCTCAAAGAATCACACTCAACCCAATCTAAGACATTTAATTCAAATAAAATTGGTGGCTACTGCCACCGCCGCCACCACCGCCACCACCACCGCCACCACCACCACAACCACCACCACCACCACTGCCACCACCACCACCGCCAACACTGCCATGTGTGTGGAGTTCACTCCAGGGTGGGATACAGACACATGTTCCTCCTCCATCACATGATGTCTGCATTCTTTTCACCTTTTGAGAGGACCTTCACTGTAAGGGGGCGACCGCTGGATGTTTCAAAGGATCCCCCCCCAGATCCACTCACACTTTGTACAAGCCCCCTGACCAGATTACCACCGATGAGAACCGAACTCAAAGAATCACACTAAACCCAATCTAAGACAATTAATTCAAATAAAGTTGGTGGCTATCGCCACCGCCGCAACCACCGCCACCCCACCACAGTCACCACCACTAACACCGCCACTGCCAACACTGCCATGTGTGTGGACTCCACTGTTGGTCCAGGCTGGGATACAGACACATGTTCCTCCTCCATCACATGATGTCTGCATCCTGATCACCTTTTGAGTGGAGCTTCACTGTAAGGGGGGGACCGCTGGATGTTTCAAACGATCCCCCCCAGATCCACTCACACTTTGTACAAGGCCCCCTGGCGAGAGAACTACTGACAAGAACCGAGATCACAGAATCACACTCAACCCAATCTAAGACAGTTAATTCAAATAAAATTGGTGGCTACCGCAACCACCGCCACCATCACCGCCGCCACCACCACCGCCACCACCACCGCCACCACCACCGCCGCCACCACCATCACCACCACTACTGCCGCTACCGCCGCCACCACCACCACCACCACCACCACCACCACCACCACCACCACCACCGTGACCACCATTAACAGTGCCACCGCCAACACTGCCATGTGTGTGGACTCCACTGTTGGTCCAGGGTGGGATACAGACACATGTTCCTCCTGAATCACATGATGTCTGCATCCTTTTCACCTTTTGAGTGGAGCTTCACTGTAAGAGGGCGACCGCTGGATGTTTCAAACGATCCCACCCAGATCCACTCACACTTTGTACAAGGCCCCCTGACGAGAGAACCACTGACAAGAACCGAGATCACAGAATCACACTCAACCCAATCTAAGACAGTTAATTCAAATAAAATTGGTGGCTACCGCCACCGCCGCCACCGCCGCCACCGCCGCCACCACCGCCACCACCGCCGCCACCACCGCCGCCACCACCACCACAGTCACCACCACCACGACCGCCACCACCACCACCCCCACCACCCCCACCAGCATCACCACCACCAACACCGCCACTGCCAACACTGCCATGTGTGTGGACTCCACTGTTGGTCCAGGGTGTGATACAGACACGTTCCTCCTCCATCACATGATGTCTGCATCCCGATCACCTTTTGAGTGGAGCTTCACTGTAAGGGGGGGCCTGCTGGATGTTTCAAATGTTCCCCCGCAGATCAACTCAAACTTTGTACAAGCCCCCCTGACCAGATTACCACTGACAAGAACCAAGCTCAAACAATCACACTCAACCCAATCTAAGACAATTAATTTTTAAAAAATCTGTGGCTACCGCCACCAACGCCGCCACGAACACCACAGCCACCACCACCACAACCGCCACCACCACCACCGCCAACACTGCCATGTGTGTGGACTTCACTCTGGGTCCAGGGTGGGATACAGACACATGTTCCTCCTCCATCACATGATGTCTGCATCCTTTTCACCTTTTGAGTGGACCTTCACTGTAAAGGGGCGACCGCTGGATGTTTCAAAGGATCCCCCCCAAGATCCACTCACACTTTGTACAAGCCCCCTGACCAGATTACCACCGACAAGAGCCGAGCTCAAAGAATCACACTCAACCCAATCTAAGACATTTAATTCAAATAAAATTGGTGGCTACCGCAACCACCACCACCATCACCGCCGCCACCACCACCGCCGCCACCACCACTAACAATGCCACCGCCAACACTGCCATGTGTGTGGACTTAACTGTTTGTCCAGGCTGGGATACAGACACATGTTCCTCGTCCATCACATGATGTCTGCATCCTTTTCACCTTTTGAGTGGACCTTCACTGTAAGGGGGCGACCGCTGGATGTTTCAAAGGATCCGCCCCCCCAGATCCACTAACACTTTGTACAAGCCCCCTGACCAGATTACCACCGATGAGAACCGAACTCAAAGAATCACACTCAACCCAATCTAAGACAATTAATTCAAATAAAGTTGGTGGCTACCGCCACCGCCGCAACCACCGCCACCACCACTACAACCACCACCACCACGACTGCCACCACCACCACCGCCAACACTGCCATGTGTGTGGAGTTCACTCTGGGTCCAGGGTGGGATACAGACACATGTTCCTCCTCCATCACATGATGTCTGCATCCTTTTCACCTTTTGAGTGGCCCTTCACTGTAAGGGGGTGACCGCTGGATGTTTCAAAGCATCCCCCCCCCAGATCCACTCACACCTTGCACAAGCCCCCCTGACCAGATTACCACTGATGAGAACCGAACTCAAAGAATCACACTAAACCCAATCTAAGACAATTAATTCAAATAAAGTTGGTGGCTACCGCCACCGCCGCAACCACCGCCACCCCCACCACCGTCACCACCACTAACACCGCCACCACCAACACTGCCATGTGTGTGGACTCCACTGTTGTTCCAGGCTGGGATACAGACACATGTTCCTCCTCCATCACATGATGTCTGCATCCCGATCACCTTTTGAGTGGACCTTCACTGTAAGGGGGCGACCGCTGGATGTTTCAAACGATCCCCCCCAGATCAATTCAAAGTTTGTACAAGCCCCCCTGACCAGATTACCACGGACAAGAACCGAGCTCAAAGAATCACACTCAACCCAATCTAAGACAATTAATTTTAAAAAAATTGGTGGCTACCGCCACCGCCACCACCACCACCACCGCCACCACCGCCACCGTCACCACGACCGCCACCACCACCACCGCCAACACTGCCATGTGTGTGGAGTTCACTCCAGGGTGGGATACAGACACATGTTCCACCGTGTACCACAGATGAGAATCGAACTCAAAGAATCACACTAAACCCAATCTAAGACAATTAATTCAAATAAAGTTGGTGGCTACCGCCACCGCCGCAACCACCGCCACCCCCACCACCGTCACCACCACTAACACCGCCACCACCAACACTGCCATGTGTGTGGACTCCACTGTTGGTCCAGGTTGGGATACAGACACATGATCCTCCTCCATCACATGATGTCTGCATCCTTTTCACCTTTTGAGTGGACCTTCACTGTAAGGGGGCGACCGCTGGATGTTTCAAAGGATCCCCCCCCAGATCCACTCACACTTTGTACAAGCCCCCTGACCAGATTACCACCGATGAGAACCGAACTCAAAGAATCACACTAAACCCAATCTAAGACAATTAATTCAAATAAAGTTGGTGGCTATCGCCACCGCCGCAACCACCGCCACCCCCACCACAGTCACCACCACTAACAATGCCACCGCCAACACTGCCATGAGTGTGGACTCCACTGTTGGTCCAGGCTGGGATACAGACACATGTTCCTCCTCCTTCACATGATGTCTGCATCCTGATCACCTTTTGAGTGGAGCTTCACTGTAAGGGGGGGACCGCTGGATGTTTCAAACAATCCCCCCCACACTCACTCACACTTTGTACAAGCCCCCCTGACCAGATTACCACCGACAAGAACCGAGCTCAAAGAATCACACTCAACCCAATCTAAGACGATTGATTTAAAAAAATTTGGTGGCTACCGCCACCGCCACCACCACCACCGCCACCACTGCCACCGCCACCACGGTCACCGCCACTAACACCGCCATCGCCAACACTGCCATGTGTGTGGACTCCACTGTTGGTCCAGGCTGGGATACAGACACATGTTCCTCCTCCATCACATGATGTCTGCATCCTTTTCACCTTTTGAGTGGACCTTCACTGTAAGGGGGCGACCGCTGGATGTTTCAAAGGATCCCCCCCCAGATCCACTCACACTTTGTACAAGCCCAATGACCAGATTACCACCAATGAGAACCGAACTCAGAGAATAACACTAAACCCAATCTAAGACAATTAATTCAAATAAAGTTGGTGGCTACCCCCACGAACGCCGCCACCACCACCACAGCCACCACCACCACCACCACCACCACCACCACCACCACCACCACCACGGCCGCCACCATCAACACCGCCACCGCCAACACTGCCATGTGTGTGGACTCCACTGTTGGTCCAGGCTGGGATACAGACACATGTTCCTCCTCCATCACATGATGCCTGCATCCTTTTCACCTTTTGAGTGGAGCTTCACTGTACAGAGGGGACCGCTGGATGTTTCAAACGATCCCACCCAGACCCACTCACACTTTGTACAAGCCCCCTTACCAGACAACGACCGACAAGAACCGAGCTCAGAGAATCACACTCAACCCAGTCTGAGACAGTTAA
The DNA here is from genome assembly GCF_022539595.1 of Amphiprion ocellaris. Taxonomy (NCBI): domain Eukaryota; kingdom Metazoa; phylum Chordata; class Actinopteri; family Pomacentridae; genus Amphiprion; species Amphiprion ocellaris. The sequence continues at coordinate 29,533,574 of NC_072768.1, forward strand.
TTCAAATAAAATTGGTGGTTACCGCCACCACCGCCACCACCGCCACCACCACCACCACCACCACCGCCACCGCCACCGCCACCAACATCACCACCGCCAACACCATCACCGCCAACACTGCCTTGTGTGTGGACTCCACTGTTGGTCCAGGCTGGGATACAGACACATGTTCCTCCTCCATCACATGATGTCTGCATCCTTTTCACCTTTTGAGTGGACCTTCACTGTAAGGGGGCGACCGCTGGATGTTTCAAAGCATCCCCCCCCAGATCCACTCACACCTTGCACAAGCCCCCCTGACCAGATTACCACCGATGAGAACCGAGCTCAAAGAATCACACTCAACCCAATCTAAGACAATTAATTTTAAAAAAATTGGTGGTTACCGCCACCGCCACCACCACCACCGCCGCCACCACAACCCCCGCCACCACCGCCACCACCACCACTGCCACCACCGTCACCACCACTAACACCGCCACCGCCAACACTGCCATGTGTGTGGACTCCACTGTTGGTCCAGGGTGGGATACAGACACATGTTCCTCCTCCATCACATGATGTCTGCATCCTTTTCACCTTTTGAGTGGACCTTCACTGTAAGGGGGGGACCACTGGATGTTTCAAACGATCCCATCCAGATCCACTCACACTTTGTACAAGCCCCCTGACCAGAGAACGACCGACAAGAACCGAGCTCAGAGAATGACACTCAACCCAGTCTGAGACAGTTCAAATAAAACTAGTGGTAAACGCCACCACCACCACCACGACTGCCACCACCACCACCGCCAACACTGCCATGTGTGTGGAGTTCACTCTGGGTCCAGGGTGGGATACAGACACATGTTCCTCCTCCATCACATGATGTCTGCATCCTGATCACCTTTTGAGTGGAGCTTCACTGTAAGTGGGGTCCGCTGGATGTTTCAAACAATCCCCCCCACTCTCACTCACACTTTGTACAAGCCCCCCTGACCAGATTACCACCGACAAGAACCGAGCTCAAAGAATCACACTCAACCCAATCTAAGACAATTAATTTAAAAAAAATTGGTGGCTACCGCCACCGCCACAACCACCGCCACAACCACCGCCACAACCGCCACCACCACCACCGCCACCACCGCCACCACCGCCACCGTCACCACCACTAACACCGCCACCGCCAACACTGCCATGTGTGTGGACTCCACTGTTGGTCCAGGGTGGGATACAGACACATGTTCCTCCTCCATCACATGATGTCTGCATCCTGATCACCCTTTGAGTGGAGCTTCACTGTAAGGGAGAGACCGCTGGATGTTTCAAAGGATCCCCCCCCCAGATCCACTCACACTTTGTACAAGCCCCCTGACCAGATTACCACCGATGAGAACCGAACTCAAAGAATCACACTAAACCCAATCTAAGACAATTAATTCAAACAAAGTTGTTGGCTACCGCCACCGCCGCAACCACCGCCACCACCGCCACCACCACCGCCATCACTACCACGCCACCACCGCCACTGCCACCACCGCCACCGTCACCACCACTAACACCGCCACCGCCAACACTGCCATGTGTGTGGACTTCACTGTTGGTCCAGGCTGGGATACAGACACATGTTCCTCCTCCATCACATGATGTCTGCATCCTGATCACCTTTTGAGTGGAGCTTCACTGTAAGGGGGAGACCGCTGGATGTTTCAAACAATCCCCCCCATGCTCACTCACACTTTGTACAAGCAACCCGACCAGATTACCACCGACAAGAACCGAGCTCAAAGAATCACACTCAACCCAATCTAAGACATTTAATTCAAATAAAATTGGTGGCTACCGCCACCGCCGCCACCCCCGCCACCACCGCCGCCACCCCCACCACCGTCACCACCACTAACAATGCCACCGCCAACACTGCCATGTGTGTGGACTCCGCTGCTGGTCCAGGCTGGGATACAGACACATGTTCCTCCTCCATCACATGATGTCTGCATCCTTTTCACCTTTTGAGTGGAGCTTCACTGTAAGGGGGCGACCGCTGGATGTTTCAAAGGATCGCCCCCAAGATCCACTCACACTTTGTACAAGCCCCCTGACCAGATTACCACCGATGAGAACCGAAGTCAAAGAATCACACTAAACTCAATCTAAGACAATTAATTCAAATAAAGTTGGTGGCTACCGCCACCGCCGCAGCCGCCGCCACCCCCACCACCGTCACCACCACTAACAATGCCACCGCCAACACTGCCATGTGTGTGGACTCCGCTGCTGGTCCAGGCTGGGATACAGACACATGTTCCTCCTCCATCACATGATGTCTGCATCCTTTTCACCTTTTGAGTGGAGCTTCACTGTAAGGGGGGGACCGCTGGATGTTTCAAACAATCACCCCCACGCTCACTCACACTTTGTACATTCCCCCCTGACCAGATTACCACCGACAAGAACCGAGTTCAAAGAATCACACTCAACCCAATCTAAGACATTTAATTCAAATAAAGTTGGTGGCTACCACCACCACCGCCACCACCACCACCACAACTGCCACCACCACCACCGCCAACACTGCCATGTGTGTGGACTTCACTCTGGGTCCAGGGTGGGATACAGACACATGTTCCTCCTCCATCACATGATGTCTGCATCCTTTTCACCTTTTGAGTGGACCTTCGCTGTAAGGGGGTGACCGCTGGATGTTTCAAAGGATCCCCCCCCAGATCCCCTCACACTTTGTACAAGCCCCCTGACCAGATTACCACCGATGAGAAACGAACTAAAAGAATCACACTAAACCCAATCTAAGACAATTAATTCAAATAAAGTTGGTGGCTACCGCCACCGCCGCAACCACCGCCACCCCCCCACCGTCACCACCACTAACACCGCCACCGCCAACACTGCCATGTGTGTGGACTCCACTGTTGGTCCAGGCTGGGATACAGACACATGTTCCTCCTCCTTCACATGATGTCTGCATCCTGATCACCTTTTGAGTGGAGCTTCACTGTAAGGGGGGGACCGCTGGATGTTTCAAACAATCCCCCCCACACTCACTCACACTTTGTACAAGCCCCCCTGACCAGATTACCACCGACAAGAACCGAGCTCAAAGAATCACACTCAACCCAATCTAAGACGATTGATTTAAAAAAATTTGGTGGCTACCGCCACCGCCACCACCACCACCGCCACCACTTCCACCGCCACCACGGTCACCGCCACTAACACCGCCATCGCCAACACTGCCATGTGTGTGGACTCCACTGTTGGTCCAGGCTGGGATACAGACACATGTTCCTCCTCCATCACATGATGTCTGCATCCTTTTCACCTTTTGAGTGGACCTTCACTGTAAGGGGGCGACCGCTGGATGTTTCAAACGTTCCCCCCCAGATCAACTCAAACTTTGTACAAGCCCCCGTGACCAGATTACCACCGACAAGTACCGAGCTCAAACAATCACACTCAACCCAATCTAAGACGATTGCTTTAAAAAAATTTGGTGGCTACCGCCACCGCCGCCACCACCGCCACCACCGCCGCCACCACCACCACAGTCAACACCACCAACACTGCCATGTATGTGGACTTCACTCTGGGTCCAGGGTGGGATACAGACACATGTTCCTCCTCTATCACATGATGTCTGCATCCTTTTCACCTTTTCAGTGGACCTTCACTGTAAGCGGGCGACCGCTGGATGTTTCAAAGGATCCCCCCCCAGATCCACTCACACTTTGTACAAGCCCCCTGACCAGATTACCACCGATGAGAACCGAACTCAAAGAATCACACTAAACCCAATCTAAGACAATTAATTCAGGTAAAGTTGGTGGCTATCGCCACCGCCGCAACCACCGCCACCCCCACCACAGTCACCACCACTAACAATGCCACCGCCAACACTGCCATGAGTGTGGACTCCACTGTTGGTCCAGGCTGGGATACAGACACATGTTCCTCCTCCATCACATGATGTCTGCATCCTGATCACCTTTTGAGTGGAGCTTCACTGTAAGGGGGGGACCGCTGGATGTTTCAAACAATCCCCCCAACTCTCACTAACACTTTGTACAAGCCCCCCTGACCAGATTACCACCGACAAGAACCGAGCTCAAAGAATCACACTCAACCCAATCTAAGACATTTAATTCAAATAAAGTTATTGGCTACCGCCACCGCCGCAACCACCGCCACCACCGCCACCACCACCGCCATCACTACCACGCCACCACCGCCACCGCCACCACCACCACCGCCAACACTGCCATGTGTGTGGAGTTCACTCTGGGTCCAGGGTGGGATACAGACACATGTTCCTCCTCCATCACATGATGTCTGCATCCTTTTCACCTTTTGAGTGGACCTTCACTGTAAAGGGGCGACCGCTGGATGTTTCAAAGGATCCCCCCCAAGATCCACTCACACTTTCTACAAGCCCCCTGACCAGATTACCACCGACAAGAACCGAGCTCAAAGAATCACACTCAACCCAATCTAAAACATTTAATTCAAATAAAATTGGTGGCTACCGCAACCACCGCCACCATCACCGCCGCCACCACCACTAACAATGCCACCGCCAACACTGCCATGTGTGTGGACTTAACTGTTTGTCCAGGCTGGGATACAGACACATGTTCCTCCTCCATCACATGATGTCTGCATCCTTTTCACCTTTTGAGTGGACCTTCACTGTAAGGGGGCGACCGCTGGATGTTTCAAAGGATCCGCCCCCCCAGATCCACTAACACTTTGTACAAGCCCCCTGACCAGATTACCACCGATCAGAACCGAACTCAAAGAATCACACTCAACCCAATCTAAGACAATTAATTCAAATAAAGTTGGTGGCTACCGCCACCGCCGCAACCACCGCCACCACCACTACAACCACCACCACCACGACTGCCACCACCACCACCGCCAACACTGCCATGTGTGTGGAGTTCACTCTGGGTCCAGGGTGGGATACAGACACATGTTCCTCCTCCATCACATGATGTCTGCATCCTTTTCACCTTTTGAGTGGACCTTCACTGTAAGGGGGCGACCGCTGGATGTTTCAAAGCATCCCCCCCCAGATCCACTCACACCTTGCACAAGCCCCCCTGACCAGATTACCACCGATGAGAACCGAGCTCAAAGAATCACACTCAACCCAATCTAAGACAATTAATTTTAAAAAAATTGGTGGCTACCGCCACCGCCACCACCACCACCGCCGCCACCACAACCACCGCCACCACCGCCACCACCGCCACCACCGCCACCACCGCCACCACCACCACTGCCACCACCGTCACCACCACTAACACCGCCACCGCCAACACTGCCATGTGTGTGGACTCCACTGTTGGTCCAGGGTGGGATACAGACACATGTTCCTCCTCCATCACATGATGTCTGCATCCTTTTCACCTTTTGAGTGGACCTTCACTGTAAGGGGGCGACCGCTGGATGTTTCAAAGGATCCCCCCCAGATCCACTCACACTTTGTACAAGCCCCCTCACCAGATTACCACCGATGAGAACCGAACTCAAAGAATCACACTAAACCCAATCTAAGACAATCAATTCAAATAAAGTTGGTGGCTATCGCCACCGCCGCAACCACCGCCACCCCCACCACAGTCACCACCACTAACAATGCCACCGCCAACACTGCCATGAGTGTGGACTCCACTGTTGGTTTAGGCTGGGATACAGACACATGTTCCTCCTCCATCACATGATGTCTGCATCCTGATCACCTTTTGAGTGGAGCTTCACTGTAAGTGGGGTCCGCTGGATGTTTCAAACAATCCCCCCCACTCTCACTCACACTTTGTACAAGCCCCCCTGACCAGATTACCACCGACAAGAACCGAGCTCAAAGAATCACACTCAACCCAATCTAAGACAATTAATTTAAAAAAAATTGGTGGCTACCGCCACCGCCACCACCACCGCCACAACCGCCACCACCACCACCGCCACCATCGCCACCGTCACCACCACTAACACCGCCACCGCCAACACTGCCATGTGTGTGGACTCCACTGTTGGTCCAGGGTGGGATACAGACACATGTTCCTCCTCCATCACATGATGTCTGCATCCTGATCACCCTTTGAGTGGAGCTTCACTGTAAGGGGGAGACCGCTGGATGTTTCAAAGGATCCCCCCCCCCAGATCCACTCACACTTTGTACAAGCCCCCTGACCAGATTACCACCGATGAGAACCGAACTCAAAGAATCACACTAAACCCAATCTAAGACAATTAATTCAAAACAAGTTGTTGGCTACCGCCACCGCCGCAACCACCGCCACCACCGCCACCACCGCCACCACCACCGCCATCACTACCACGCCACCACCGCCACCGCCACCACCGCCACCGCCGCCACCGTCACCACCACTAACACCGCCACCGCCAACACTGCCATGTGTGTGGACTTCACTGTTGGTCCAGGCTGGGATACAGACACATGTTCCTCCTCCATCACATGATGTCTGCATCCTGATCACCTTTTGAGTGGAGCTTCACTGTAAGGGGGAGACTGCTGGATGTTTCAAACAATCCCCCCCATGCTCACTCACACTTTGTACAAGCAACCCGACCAGATTACCACCGACAAGAACCGAGCTCAAAGAATCACACTCAACCCAATCTAAGACATTTAATTCAAATAAAATTGGTGGCTACCGCCACCGCCGCCACCCCCGCCACCACCGCCGCCACCCCCACCACCGTCACCACCACTAACAATGCCACCGCCAACACTGCCATGTGTGTGGACTCCGCTGCTGGTCCAGGCTGGGATACAGACACATGTTCCTCCTCCATCACATGATGTCTGCATCCTTTTCACCTTTTGAGTGGAGCTTCACTGTAAGGGGGCGACCGCTGGATGTTTCAAAGGATCGCCCCCAAGATCCACTCACACTTTGTACAAGCCCCCTGACCAGATTACCACCGATGAGAACCGAAGTCAAAGAATCACACTAAACTCAATCTAAGACAATTAATTCAAATAAAGTTGGTGGCTACCGCCACCGCCGCAGCCGCCGCCACCCCCACCACCGTCACCACCACTAACAATGCCACCGCCAACACTGCCATGTGTGTGGACTCCGCTGCTGGTCCAGGCTGGGATACAGACACATGTTCCTCCTCCATCACATGATGTCTGCATCCTTTTCACCTTTTGAGTGGACCTTCACTGTAAAGGGGCGACCGCTGGATGTTTCAAAGGATCCCCCCCCAGATCCACTCACACTTTGTACAAGCCCCCTGACCAGATTACCACCGATGAGAACCGAACTCAAAGAATCACATTAAACCCAATCTAAGACAATTAATTCAAATAAAGTTGTTGGCTACCGCCACCGCCGCAACCACCGCCACCACCGCCGCCACCACCGCCATCCCTACCACGCCACCACCGCCGCCGCCACCACCACCACCGTCACCACCGCTAACACCGCCACCAGCAACACTGCCTTGTGTGTGGACTTCACTCTGGGTCCAGGGTGGGATACAGACACATGTTCCTCCTCCATCACATGATGTCTGCATCCTTTTCACCTTTTGAGTGGACCTTCACTGTAAGGGGGCGACCGCTGGATGTTTCAAAGGATCCCCCCCCAGATCCACTTACACTTTATACAAGCCCCCTGACCAGATTACCACCGATGAGAACCGAACTCAAAGAATCACACTAAACCCAATCTAAGACAATTAATTCAAATAAAGTTGGTGGCTACCGCCACCGCCGCAACCACCGCCACCCCCACCACCGTCACCACCACTAACACCCCCATCGCCAACACTGCCATGTGTGTGGACTCCACTGTTGGTCCAGGCTGGGATACAGACACATGTTCGTCCTCCATCACATGATGTCTGCATCCCGATCACCTTTTGAGTGAAGCTTCACTGTAAGGGGGGGCCCGCTGGATGTTTCAAAGGATCCCCCCCAGATAGACTCACACTTTGTGCAAGGCCCCCTGACCAGAGAACCACTGACAAGAACCGAGATCACAGAATCACACTCAACCCAAACTAAGACATTTAATTCAAAAAAAATTGGTGGCTACCGCCACCGCCGCCACCACCGCCACCACCACCACCACAACCACCACCACCACGACCGCCACAACCACCACCGCCAACACTGCCATGTGTGTGGAGTTCGCTCTGGGTCCAGGGTGGTATACAGACACGTTCCTCCTCCATCACATGATGTCTGCATCCTTTTCACCTTTTGAGTGGACCTTCACTGTAAGGGGGCGACCGCTGGATGTTTCAAAGGATCCCCCCCCCAGATCAACTCACACTTTGTACAAGCCCCCTGACCAGATTACCACCGATGAGAACCGAACTCAAAGAATCACACTAAACCCAATCTAAGACAATTAATTCAAATAAAGTTGTTGGCTACCGCCACCGCCGCAACCACCGCCACCACCGCCGCCACCGCCGCCACCACCGCCATCACTACCACGCCACCACCGCCACCACCACCACCGTCACCACCGCTAACACCGCCACCAGCAACACTGCCATGTGTGTGGACTTCACTCTGGGTCCAGGGTGGGATACAGACACATGTTCCTCCTCCATCACATGATGTCTGCATCCCGATCACCTTTTGAGTGAAGCTTCACTGTAAGGGGGGGCCCGCTGGATGTTTCAAAGGATCCCCCCCAGATAGACTCACACTTTGTGCAAGGCCCCCTGACCAGAGAACCACTGACAAGAACCGAGATCACAGAATCACACTCAACCCAAACTAAGACATTTAATTCAAATAAAATTGGTGGCTACCGCCACCGCCGCCACCACCGCCACCACCACCACCACAACCACCACCACCACGACTGCCACAACCACCACCGCCAACACTGCCATGTGTGTGGAGTTCACTCTGGGTCCAGGGTGGTATACAGACACATGTTCCTCCTCCATCACATGATGTCTGCATCCTTTTCACCTTTTGAGTGGACCTTCACTGTAAGGGGGCGACCGCTGGATGTTTCAAAGGATCCCCCCCCCAGATCCACTCACACTTTGTACAAGCCCCCTGACCAGATTACCACCGATGAGAATCGAACTCAAAGAATCACACTAAAACCGATCTAAGACAATTAATTCAAATAAAGTTGGTGGCTACCGCCACCGCCACCACCACCACCACCACCACCACCACTACCGCCGCCACCACCACCACCGTCACCACCACTAACAATGCCACCGCCAACACGGCCATGTGTGTGGACTCCACTGTTTGTCCAGGCTGGGATACAGACACATGTTCCTACTCCATCACATGATGTCTGCATCCTTTTCACCTTTTGAGTGGACCTTCACTGTAAAGGGGCGACTGCTGGATGTTTCAAAGGATCCCCCCCCAGATCTACTCACACTTTGTACAACCCCCCTGACCAGATTACCACCGATGAGAACCGAACTCAAAGTATCACACTAAACCCAATCTAAGACAATTAATTCAAATAAAGTTGTTGGCTACCGCCACCGCTGCAACCACCGCCACCACCGCCATCACTACTACGCCACCACCGCCACCGCCACCACCACCACCACCACCACCACCACCGTCACCACCATTAACACCGCCACCACCAACACTGCCATGTGTGTGGACTCCACTGTTGGTCCAGGCTGGGATACAGACACATGTTCCTCCTCCATCACATGATGTCTGCATCCTGATCACCTTTTGAGTGGAGCTTCACTGTAAGGAGGAGACCGCTGGATGTTTCAAACAATCCCCCCCATGCTCACTCACACTTTGTACAAGCCCCCCGACCAGATTACCACCGACAAGAACCGAGCTCAAAGAATCACACTCAACCCAATCTAAGACATTTAATTCAAATAAAGTTGGTGGCTACCGCCACCGCCGCAACCACTGCCACCCCCACCACCGTCACCACCACTAACACCACCAACGCCAACACTGCCATGTGTGTGGAGTTCACTCTGGGTCCAGGGTGGGATACAGACACATGTTCCTCCTCCATCACATGATGTCTGCATCCTTTTCACCTTTTGAGTGGACCTTCACTGTAAAGGGGCGACCGCTGGATGTTTCAAAGGATCCCCCCCCAGATCCACTCACACTTTGTACAAGCCCCCTGACCAGATTTCCACCGATGAGAACCGAGCTCAAAGAATCACACTAAACCCAATCTAAGACAATTAATTCAAATAAAGTTGTTGGCTACAGCCACCGCCGCAACCACCGCCACCCCCACCACCGTCACCACCACTAACACCCCCATCGCCAACACTGCCATGTGTGTGGACTCCACTGTTGGTCCAGGCTGGGATACAGACACATGTTCCTCCTCCATCACATGATGTCTGCATCCTGATCACCTTTTGAGTGGAGCTTCACTGTAAGGGGGGGACCGCTGGATGTTTCAAACAATCACCCCCACGCTCACTCACACTTTGTACAAGCCCCCTGACCAGATTACCACCGATGACAACCGAACTAGAAGAATCACACTAAACCCAATCTAAGACAATTAATTCAAATAAAGTTGGTGGCTACCGCCACCGCCGCAACCACCGCCACCCCCACCACCATCACCACCACTAACACCGCCATCGCCAACACTGCCATGTGTGTGGACTCCACTGTTGGTCCAGGCTGGGATACAGACACATGTTCGTCCTCCATCACATGATGTCTGCATCCCGATCACCTTTTGAGTGAAGCTTCACTGTAAGGGGGGGCCCGCTGGATGTTTCAAAGGATCCCCCCCAGATAGACTCACACTTTGTGCAAGGCCCCCTGACCAGAGAACCACTGACAAGAACCGAGATCACAGAATCGCACTCAACCCAAACTAAGACATTTAATTCAAATAAAATTGGTGGCTACCGCCACCGCCGCCACCACCGCCACCACCACCACCACAACCACCACCACCACGACCGCCACAACCACCACCGCCAACACTGCCATGTGTGTGGAGTTCGCTCTGGGTCCAGGGTGGTATACAGACACGTTCCTCCTCCATCACATGATGCCTGCATCCTTTTCACCTTTTGAGTGGACCTTCACTGTAAGGGGGCGACCGCTGGATGTTTCAAAGGATCCCCCCCCCAGATCAACTCACACTTTGTACAAGCCCCCTGACCAGATTACCACCGATGAGAACCGAACTCAAAGAATCACACTAAACCCAATCTAAGACAATTAATTAAAATAAAGTTGTTGGCTACCGCGACCGCCGCAACCACCGCAACCACCGCAACCACCGCAACCACCGCAACCACCGCCACCACCGCCGCCACCACCGCCATCACTACCACGCCACCACCACCACCGCCACCACCACCACCACCACCGCAACTACCGCCGCCACCGCCACCACCGCCACCACCACCGCCGCCACCACCACGATCGCTGCCACCGTCACCACCATCAACACCGCCACCCCTAACACTGCCATGTGTGTGGACTCCACTGTTGGTCCACACTTTGTACAAGCCCCCTGACCAGATTACCACCAACAAGAACCGAGCTCAAAGAATCACACTCAACCCAATCTAAGACATTTAATTCAAATAAAATTGGTGGCTACCGCCACCGCCGCCACCCCCGCCACCACCGCCGCCACCACCACCACCACCACGGTCACCACCACCACGACCGCCACCACCAACACTGCCACGTGTGTGGACTTCACTCTGGGTCCAGGGTGGGATACAGACACATGTTCCTCCTCCATCACATGATGTCTGCATCCTTTTCACCTTTTGAGTGGAATCACACTAAACCCAATCTAAGACAATTAATTCAAATAAAGTTGGTGGCTACCGCCACCGCCGCAACCACCGCCACCCCCACCACTGTCACCACCACTAACACCCCCATCGCCAACACTGCCATGTGTGTGGACTCCACTGTTGGTCCACACTTTGTACAAGCCCCCTGACCAGATTACCACCGATGAGAACCGAACTCAAAGAATCACACTAAACCCAATCTAAGACAATTAATTCAAATAAAGTTGTTGGCTACAGCCACCGCCGAAACCACCGCAACCACCGCCACCACCACCGCCATCACTACCACGCCACCACCGCCACCGCCACCACCACCACCACCACCACCACCATCACCACCGCTAACACCGCCACCGCCAACACTGCCATGTGTGTGGACTCCACTGTTGGTCCAGGCTGGGATACAGACACATGTTCCTCCTCCATCACATGATGTCTGCATCCTGATCACCTTTTGAGTGGAGCTTCACTGTAAGGGGGAGACCGCTGGATGTTTCAAACAATCCCCCCCATGCTCACTCACACTTTGTACAAGCAACCCGACCAGATTATCACCGACAAGAACCGAGCTCAAAGAATCACACTCAACCCAATCTAAGACATTTAATTCAAATAAAATTGGTGGCTACCGCCACCGCCCCCCCCCCCCCCCCCCCCCCCCCCCCCCCCCCCCCCCCGCCACCACCACTAACAATGCCACCGCCAACACTGCCATGTGTGTGTACTCCGCTGCTGGTCCAGGCTGGGATACAGACACATGTTCCTCCTCCATCACATGATTTCTGCATCCTTTTCACCTTTTGAGTGGAGCTTCACTGTAAGGGGGCGACCGCTGGATGTTTCAAAGGATCGCCCCCAAGATCCACTCACACTTTGTACAAGCCCCCTGACCAGATTACCACCGATGAGAACCGAAGTCAAAGAATCACACTAAACTCAATCTAAGACAATTAATTCAAATAAAGTTGGTGGCTACCGCCACCGCCGCAGCCGCCGCCACCCCCACCACCGTCACCACCACTAACAATGCCACCGCCAACACTGCCATGTGTGTGGACTCCGCTGCTGGTCCAGGCTGGGATACAGACACATGTTCCTCCTCCATCACATGATGTCTGCATCCTTTTCACCTTTTGAGTGGACCTTCACTGTAAAGGGGCGACCGCTGGATGTTTCAAAGGATCCCCCCCCAGATCCACTCACACTTTGTACAAGCCCCCTGACCAGATTACCACCGATGAGAACCGAACTCAAAGAATCACATTAAACCCAATCTAAGACAATTAATTCAAATAAAGTTGTTGGCTACCGCCACCGCCGCAACCACCGCCACCACCGCCGCCACCACCGCCATCCCTACCACGCCACCACCGCCGCCGCCACCACCACCACCGTCACCACCGCTAACACCGCCACCAGCAACACTGCCTTGTGTGTGGACTTCACTCTGGGTCCAGGGTGGGATACAGACACATGTTCCTCCTCCATCACATGATGTCTGCATCCTTTTCACCTTTTGAGTGGACCTTCACTGTAAGGGGGCGACCGCTGGATGTTTCAAAGGATCCCCCCCCAGATCCACTTACACTTTATACAAGCCCCCTGACCAGATTACCACCGATGAGAACCGAACTCAAAGAATCACACTAAACCCAATCTAAGACAATTAATTCAAATAAAGTTGGTGGCTACCGCCACCGCCGCAACCACCGCCACCCCCACCACCGTCACCACCACTAACACCCCCATCGCCAACACTGCCATGTGTGTGGACTCCACTGTTGGTCCAGGCTGGGATACAGACACATGTTCCTCCTCATCACATGATGTCTGCAACCCGATCACCTTTTGAGTGCAGCTTCAGTGTAAGGGGGAGACCGCTGGATGTTTCAAACGATCCCCCCCCAGATCCACTCACACTTTGTACAAGGCCCCCTGACCAGAGAACTACTGACAAGAACCGAGGTCAAAGAATGACACTCAACCCACTCTAAGACATTTAATTCAAACAAAATTGGTGGCTACCGCCACCGCCGCCACCACCGCCACCACCACCACCACAACCACCACCACCACGACCGCCACAACCACCACCGCCAACACTGCCATGTGTGTGGAGTTCACTCTGGGTCCAGGGTGGTATACAGACACATGTTCCTCCTCCATCACATGATGTCTGCATCCTTTTCACCTTTTGAGTGGACCTTCACTGTAAGGGGGCGACCGCTGGATGTTTCAAAGGATCCCCCCCCCAGATCCACTCACACTTTGTACAAGCCCCCTGACCAGATTACCACCGATGAGAATCGAACTCAAAGAATCACACTAAAACCGATCTAAGACAATTAATTCAAATAAAGTTGGTGGCTACCGCCACCGTCACCACCACCACCACCACTACCGCCGCCACCACCACCACCGTCACCACCACTAACAATGCCACCGCCAACACGGCCATGTGTGTGGACTCCACTGTTTGTCCAGGCTGGGATACAGACACATGTTCCTACTCCATCACATGATGTCTGCATCCTTTTCACCTTTTGAGTGGACCTTCACTGTAAGGGGGGACCACTGGATGTTTCAAACGATCCCCCCCCAGATCTACTCACACTTTGTACAACCCCCCTGACCAGATTACCACCGATGAGAACCGAACTCAAAGAATCACACTAAACCCAATCTAAGACAATTAATTCAAATAAAGTTGTTGGCTACCGCCACCGCCGCAACCACCGCCACCACCGCCATCACTACTACGCCACCACCGCCACCGCCACCACCACCACCACCACCACCACCACCGTCACCACCATTAACACCGCCACCACCAACACTGCCATGTGTGTGGACTCCACTGTTGGTCCAGGCTGGGATACAGACACATGTTCCTCCTCCATCACATGATGTCTGCATCCTGATCACCTTTTGAGTGGAGCTTCACTGTAAGGGGGAGACCGCTGGATGTTTCAAACAATCCCCCCCATGCTCACTCACACTTTGTACAAGCCCCCCGACCAGATTACCACCGACAAGAACCGAGCTCAAAGAATCACACTCAACCCAATCTAAGACATTTAATTCAAATAAAGTTGGTGGCTACCGCCACCGCCGCAACCACTGCCACCCCCACCACCGTCACCACCACTAACACCACCAACGCCAACACTGCCATGTGTGTGGAGTTCACTCTGGGTCCAGGGTGGGATACAGACACATGTTCCTCCTCCATCACATGATGTCTGCATCCTTTTCACCTTTTGAGTGGACCTTCACTGTAAAGGGGCGACCGCTGGATGTTTCAAAGGATCCCCCCCAGATCCACTCACACTTTGTACAAGCCCCCTGACCAGATTACCACCGATGAGAACCGAGCTCAAAGAATCACACTAAACCCAATCTAAGACAATTAATTCAAATAAAGTTGTTGGCTACCGCCACCGCCGCAACCACCGCCACCCCCACCACCGTCACCACCACAAACACCCCCATCGCCAACACTGCCATGTGTGTGGACTCCACTGTTGGTCCAGGCTGGGATACAGACACATGTTCCTCCTCCATCACATGATGTCTGCATCCTGATCACCTTTTGAGTGGAGCTTCACTGTAAGGGGGGGACCGCTGGATGTTTCAAACAATCACCCCCACGCTCACTCACACTTTGTACAAGCCCCCTGACCAGATTACCACCGATGACAACCGAACTAGAAGAATCACACTAAACCCAATCTAAGACAATTAATTCAAATAAAGTTGGTGGCTACCGCCACCGCCGCAACCACCGCCACCCCCACCACCATCACCACCACTAACACCGCCATCGCCAACACTGCCATGTGTTTGGACTCCACTGTTGGTCCAGGCTGGGATACAGACACATGTTCGTCCTCCATCACATGATGTCTGCATCCCGATCACCTTTTGAGTGAAGCTTCACTGTAAGGGGGGGCCCGCTGGATGTTTCAAAGGATCCCCCCCAGATAGACTCACACTTTGTGCAAGGCCCCCTGACCAGAGAACCACTGACAAGAACCGAGATCACAGAATCACACTCAACCCAAACTAAGACATTTAATTCAAATAAAATTGGTGGCTACCGCCACCGCCGCCACCACCGCCACCACCACCACCACAACCACCACCACCACGACCGCCACAACCACCACCGCCAACACTGCCATGTGTGTGGAGTTCGCTCTGGGTCCAGGGTGGTATACAGACACGTTCCTCCTCCATCACATGATGTCTGCATCCTTTTCACCTTTTGAGTGGACCTTCACTGTAAGGGGGCGACCGCTGGATGTTTCAAAGGATCCCCCCCCCAGATCAACTCACACTTTGTACAAGCCCCCTGACCAGATTACCACCGATGAGAACCGAACTCAAAGAATCACACTAAACCCAATCTAAGACAATTAATTCAAATAAAGTTGTTGGCTACCGCCACCGCCGCAACCACCGCCACCACCGCCGCCACCGCCGCCACCACCGCCATCACTACCACGCCACCACCGCCACCACCACCACCGTCACCACCGCTAACACCGCCACCAGCAACACTGCCATGTGTGTGGACTTCACTCTGGGTCCAGGGTGGGATACAGACACATGTTCCTCCTCCATCACATGATGTCTGCATCCCGATCACCTTTTGAGTGAAGCTTCACTGTAAGGGGGGGCCCGCTGGATGTTTCAAAGGATCCCCCCCAGATAGACTCACACTTTGTGCAAGGCCCCCCTGACCAGAGAACCACTGACAAGAACCGAGATCACAGAATCACACTCAACCCAAACTAAGACATTTAATTCAAATAAAATTGGTGGCTACCGCCACCGCCGCCACCACCGCCACCACCACCACCACAAGCACCACCACCACGACTGCCACAACCACCACCGCCAACACTGCCATGTGTGTGGAGTTCACTCTGGGTCCAGGGTGGTATACAGACACATGTTCCTCCTCCATCACATGATGTCTGCATCCTTTTCACCTTTTGAGTGGACCTTCACTGTAAGGGGGCGACCGCTGGATGTTTCAAAGGATCCCCCCCCCAGATCCACTCACACTTTGTACAAGCCCCCTGACCAGATTACCACCGATGAGAATCGAACTCAAAGAATCACACTAAAACCGATCTAAGACAATTAATTCAAATAAAGTTGGTGGCTACCGCCACCGCCACCACCACCACCACCACCACCACTACCGCCGCCACCACCACCACCGTCACCACCACTAACAATGCCACCGCCAACACGGCCATGTGTGTGGACTCCACTGTTTGTCCAGGCTGGGATACAGACACATGTTCCTACTCCATCACATGATGTCTGCATCCTTTTCACCTTTTGAGTGGACCTTCACTGTAAAGGGGCGACTGCTGGATGTTTCAAAGGATCCCCCCCCAGATCTACTCACACTTTGTACAACCCCCCTGACCAGATTACCACCGATGAGAACCGAACTCAAAGTATCACACTAAACCCAATCTAAGACAATTAATTCAAATAAAGTTGTTGGCTACCGCCACCGCTGCAACCACCGCCACCACCGCCATCACTACTACGCCACCACCGCCACCGCCACCACCACCACCACCACCACCACCACCGTCACCACCATTAACACCGCCACCACCAACACTGCCATGTGTGTGGACTCCACTGTTGGTCCAGGCTGGGATACAGACACATGTTCCTCCTCCATCACATGATGTCTGCATCCTGATCACCTTTTGAGTGGAGCTTCACTGTAAGGAGGAGACCGCTGGATGTTTCAAACAATCCCCCCCATGCTCACTCACACTTTGTACAAGCCCCCCGACCAGATTACCACCGACAAGAACCGAGCTCAAAGAATCACACTCAACCCAATCTAAGACATTTAATTCAAATAAAGTTGGTGGCTACCGCCACCGCCGCAACCACTGCCACCCCCACCACCGTCACCACCACTAACACCACCAACGCCAACACTGCCATGTGTGTGGAGTTCACTCTGGGTCCAGGGTGGGATACAGTCACATGTTCCTCCTCCATCACATGATGTCTGCATCCTTTTCACCTTTTGAGTGGAAATTCACTGTAAAGGGGCGACCGCTGGATGTTTCAAAGGATCCCCCCCCAGATCCACTCACACTTTGTACAAGCCCCCTGACCAGATTTCCACCGATGAGAACCGAGCTCAAAGAATCACACTAAACCCAATCTAAGACAATTAATTCAAATAAAGTTGTTGGCTACCGCCACCGCCGCAACCACCGCCACCACCGCCGCCACCACCGCAACCACCGCCACTACCACGCCACCACCGCCACCGCCACCACCACCACCGTCACCACCGCCACCACCACCGCCACTACCGCCGCCACCGCCACCGCCACCACCGCCACCACCGCCACCACCACCGCCGCCACCACCACGATCGCTGCCACCGTCACCACCATCAACACCGCCACCGCTAACACTGCCATGTGTGTGGACTCCACTGTTGGTCCACACTTTGTACAAGCCCCCTGACCAGATTACCACCAACAAGAACCGAGCTCAAAGAATCACACTCAACCCAATCTAAGACATTTAATTCAAATAAAATTGGTGGCTACCGCCACCGCCGCCACCCCCGCCACCACCGCCGCCACCACCACCACGGTCACCACCACCACGACCGCCACCACCAACACTGCCACGTGTGTGGACTTCACTCTGGGTCCAGGGTGGGATACAGACACATGTTCCTCCTCCATCACATGATGTCTGCATCCTTTTCACCTTTTGAGTGGAATCACACTAAACCCAATCTAAGACAATTAATTCAAATGAAGTTGGTGGCTACCGCCACCGCCGCAACCACCGCCACCCCCACCACTGTCACCACCACTAACACCCCCATCGCCAACACTGCCATGTGTGTGGACTCCACTGTTGGTCCACACTTTGTACAAGCCCCCTGACCAGATTACCACCGATGAGAACCGAACTCAAAGAATCACACTAAACCCAATCTAAGACAATTAATTCAAATAAAGTTGTTGGCTACAGCCACCGCCGAAACCACCGCAACCACCGCCACCACCGCCGCCACCACCGCCATCACTACCACGCCACCACCGCCACCGCCACCACCACCACCACCACCATCACCACCGCTAACACCGCCACCGCCAACACTGCCATGTGTGTGGACTCCACTGTTGGTCCAGGCTGGGATACAGACACATGTTCCTCCTCCATCACATGATGTCTGCATCCTGATCACCTTTTGAGTGGAGCTTCACTGTAAGGGGGAGACCGCTGGATGTTTCAAACAATCCCCCCCATGCTCACTCACACTTTGTACAAGCAACCCGACCAGATTACCACCGACAAGAACCGAGCTCAAAGAATCACACTCAACCCAATCTAAGACATTTAATTCAAATAAAATTGGTGGCTACCGCCACCGCCGCCACCCCCGCCACCACCGCCGCCACCCCCACCACCGTCACCACCACTAACAATGCCACCGCCAACACTGCCATGTGTGTGGACTCCGCTGCTGGTCCAGGCTGGGATACAGACACATGTTCCTCCTCCATCACATGATGTCTGCATCCTTTTCACCTTTTGAGTGGAGCTTCACTGTAAGGGGGCGACCGCTGGATGTTTCAAAGGATCGCCCCCAAGATCCACTCACACTTTGTACAAGCCCCCTGACCAGATTACCACCGATGAGAACCGAAGTCAAAGAATCACACTAAACTCAATCTAAGACAATTAATTCAAATAAAGTTGGTGGCTACCGCCACCGCCGCAGCCGCCGCCACCCCCACCACCGTCACCACCACTAACAATTCCACCGCCAACACTGCCATGTGTGTGGACTCCGCTGCTGGTCCAGGCTGGGATACAGACACATGTTCCTCCTCCATCACATGATGTCTGCATCCTTTTCACCTTTTGAGTGGACCTTCACTGTAAAGGGGCGACCGCTGGATGTTTCAAAGGATCCCCCCCCAGATCCACTCACACTTTGTACAAGCACCCTGACTAGATTACCACCGATGAGAACCGAACTCAAAGAATCACATTAAACCCAATCTAAGACAATTAATTCAAATAAAGTTGTTGGCTACCGCCACCGCCGCAACCACCGCCACCACCGCCGCCACCACCGCCATCACTACCACGCCACCACCGCCACCGCCACCACCACCACCGTCACCACCGCTAACACCCCCACCAGCAACACTGCCATGTGTGTGGACTTCACTCTGGGTCCAGGGTGGGATACAGACACATGTTCCTCCTCCATCACATGATGTCTGCATCCTTTTCACCTTTTGAGTGGACCTTCACTGTAAGGGGGCGACCGCTGGATGTTTCAAAGGATCCCCCCCCAGATCCACTTACACTTTATACAAGCCCCCTGACCAGATTACCACCGATGAGAACCGAACTCAAAGAATCACACTAAACCCAATCTAAGACAATTAATTCAAATAAAGTTGGTGGCTACCGCCACCGCCGCAACCACCGCCACCCCCACCACCGTCACCACCACTAACACCCCCATCGCCAACACTGCCATGTGTGTGGACTCCACTGTTGGTCCAGGCTGGGATACAGACACATGTTCCTCCTCCATCACATGATGTCTGCATCCCGATCACCTTTTGAGTGCAGCTTCACTGTAAGGGGGAGACCGCTGGATGTTTCAAACGATCCCCCCCCAGATCCACTCACACTTTGTACAAGGCCCCCTGACCAGAGAACTACTGACAAGAACCGAGGTCAAAGAATGACACTCAACCCACTCTAAGACATTTAATTCAAACAAAATTGGTGGCTACCGCCACCGCCGCCACCACCGCCACCACCACCACCACAACCACCACCACCACCACCACAACCACCACCACCACGACCGCCACAACCACCACCGCCAACACTGCCATGTGTGTGGAGTTCACTCTGGGTCCAGGGTGGTATACAGACACATGTTCCTCCTCCATCACATGATGTCTGCATCCTTTTCACCTTTTGAGTGGACCTTCACTGTAAGGGGGCGACCGCTGGATGTTTCAAAGGATCCCCCCCCCAGATCCACTCACACTTTGTACAAGCCCCCTGACCAGATTACCACCGATGAGAATCGAACTCAAAGAATCACACTAAAACCGATCTAAGACAATTAATTCAAATAAAGTTGGTGGCTACCGCCACCGCCACCACCACCACCACCACTACCGCCGCCACCACCACCACCGTCACCACCACTAACAATGCCACCGCCAACACGGCCATGTGTGTGGACTCCACTGTTTGTCCAGGCTGGGATACAGACACATGTTCCTACTCCATCACATGATGTCTGCATCCTTTTCACCTTTTGAGTGGACCTTCACTGTAAAGGGGCGACTGCTGGATGTTTCAAAGGATCCCCCCCCAGATCTACTCACACTTTGTACAACCCCCCTGACCAGATTACCACCGATGAGAACCGAACTCAAAGAATCACACTAAACCCAATCTAAGACAATTAATTCAAATAAAGTTGTTGGCTACCGCCACCGCCGCAACCACCGCCACCACCGCCATCACTACTACGCCACCACCGCCACCGCCACCGCCACCACCACCACCACCACCACCACCGTCACCACCATTAACACCGCCACCACCAACACTGCCATGTGTGTGGACTCCACTGTTGGTCCAGGCTGGGATACAGACACATGTTCCTCCTCCATCACATGATGTCTGCATCCTGATCACCTTTTGAGTGGAGCTTCACTGTAAGGAGGAGACCGCTGGATGTTTCAAACAATCCCCCCCATGCTCACTCACACTTTGTACAAGCCCCCCGACCAGATTACCACCGACAAGAACCGAGCTCAAAGAATCACACTCAACCCAATCTAAGACATTTAATTCAAATAAAGTTGGTGGCTACCGCCACCGCCGCAACCACTGCCACCCCCACCACCGTCACCACCACTAACACCACCAACGCCAACACTGCCATGTGTGTGGAGTTCACTCTGGGTCCAGGGTGGGATACAGACACATGTTCCTCCTCCATCACATGATGTCTGCATCCTTTTCACCTTTTGAGTGGACCTTCACTGTAAAGGGGCGACCGCTGGATGTTTCAAAGGATCCCCCCCCAGATCCACTCACACTTTGTACAAGCCCCCTGACCAGATTACCACCGATGAGAACCGAGCTCAAAGAATCACACTAAACCCAATCTAAGACAATTAATACAAATAAAGTTGTTGGCTACCGCCACCGCCACCCCCACCACCGTCACCACCACTAACACCCCCATTGCCAACACTGCCATGTGTGTGGACTCCACTGTTGGTCCAGGCTGGGATACAGACACATGTTCCTCCTCCATCACATGATGTCTGCATCCTGATCACCTTTTGAGTGGAGCTTCACTGTAAGGGGGGGACCGCTGGATGTTTCAAACAATCCCCCCCACGCTCACTCACACTTTGTACAAGCCCCCTGACCAGATTACCACCGATGACAACCGAACTAGAAGAATCACACTAAACCCAATCTAAGACAATTAATTCAAATAAAGTTGGTGGCTACCGCCACCGCCGCAACCACCGCCACCCCCACCACCATCACCACCACTAACACCGCCATCGCCAACACTGCCATGTGTTTGGACTCCACTGTTGGTCCAGGCTGGGATACAGACACATGTTCGTCCTCCATCACATGATGTCTGCATCCCGATCACCTTTTGAGTGAAGCTTCACTGTAAGGGGGGGCCCGCTGGATGTTTCAAAGGATCCCCCCCAGATAGACTCACACTTTGTGCAAGGCCCCCTGACCAGAGAACCACTGACAAGAACCGAGATCACAGAATCACACTCAACCCAAACTAAGACATTTAATTCAAATAAAATTGGTGGCTACCGCCACCGCCGCCACCACCGCCACCACCACCACCACAACCACCACCACCACGACCGCCACAACCACCACCGCCAACACTGCCATGTGTGTGGAGTTCGCTCTGGGTCCAGGGTGGTATACAGACACATGTTCCTCCTCCATCACATGATGTCTGCATCCTTTTCACCTTTTGAGTGGACCTTCACTGTAAGGGGGCGACCGCTGGATGTTTCAAAGGATCCCCCCCCCAGATCAACTCACACTTTGTACAAGCCCCCTGACCAGATTACCACCGATGAGAACCGAACTCAAAGAATCACACTAAACCCAATCTAAGACAATTAATTCAAATAAAGTTGTTGGCTACCGCCACCGCCGCAACCACCGCCACCACCACCGCCACCGCCGCCACCACCGCCATCACTACCACGCCACCACCGCCACCGCCACCACCACCACCGTCACCACCGCTAACACCGCCACCAGCAACACTGCCATGTGTGTGGACTTCACTCTGGGTCCAGGGTGGGATACAGACACATGTTCCTCCTCCATCACATGATGTCTGCATCCTTTTCACCTTTTCAGTGGACCTTCACTGTAAGGGGGCGACCGCTGGATGTTTCAAAGGATCCCCCCCCCAGATCCACTCACACTTTGTACAAGCCCCCTGACCAGATTACCACCGATGAGAATCGAACTCAAAGAATCACACTAAAACCGATCTAAGACAATTAATTCAAATAAAGTTGGTGGCTACCGCCACCGCCACCACCACCACCACCACCACCACTACCGCCGCCACCACCACCACCGTCACCACCACTAACAATGCCACCGCCAACACGGCCATGTGTGTGGACTCCACTGTTTGTCCAGGCTGGGATACAGACACATGTTCCTACTCCATCACATGATGTCTGCATCCTTTTCACCTTTTGAGTGGACCTTCACTGTAAAGGGGCGACTGCTGGATGTTTCAAAGGATCCCCCCCCAGATCTACTCACACTTTGTACAACCCCCCTGACCAGATTACCACCGATGAGAACCGAACTCAAAGAATCACACTAAACCCAATCTAAGACAATTAATTCAAATAAAGTTGTTGGCTACCGCCACCGCCGCAACCACCGCCACCACCGCCATCACTACTACGCCACCACCGCCACCGCCACCACCACCACCACCACCACCACCACCGTCACCACCATTAACACCGCCACCACCAACACTGCCATGTGTGTGGACTCCACTGTTGGTCCAGGCTGGGATACAGACACATGTTCCTCCTCCATCACATGATGTCTGCATCCTGATCACCTTTTGAGTGGAGCTTCACTGTAAGGAGGAGACCGCTGGATGTTTCAAACAATCCCCCCCATGCTCACTCACACTTTGTACAAGCCCCCCGACCAGATTACCACCGACAAGAACCGAGCTCAAAGAATCACACTCAACCCAATCTAAGACATTTAATTCAAATAAAGTTGGTGGCTACCGCCACTGCCGCAACCACTGCCACCCCCACCACCCCCACCACCGTCACCACCACTAACACCACCAACGCCAACACTGCCATGTGTGTGGAGTTCACTCTGGGTCCAGGGTGGGATACGGACACATGTTCCTCCACCATCACATGATGTCTGCATCCTTTTCACCTTTTGAGTGGACCTTCACTGTAAAGGGGCGACCGCTGGATGTTTCAAAGGATCCCCCCCCAGATCCACTCACACTTTGTACAAGCCCCCTGACCAGATTACCACCGATGAGAACCGAGCTCAAAGAATCACACTAAACCCAATCTAAGACAATTAATTCAAATAAAGTTGTTGGCTACCGCCACCGCCGCAACCACCGCAACCACCACAACCACCGCAACCACCGCCACTACCGCCGCCACCGCCGCCACCGCCACCACCGCCACCACCACCGCCGCCATCACCACGATCGCTGCCACCGTCACCACCATCAACACCGCCACCGCTAACACTGCCATGTGTGTGGACTCCACTGTTGGTCCACACTTTGTACAAGCCCCCTGACCAGATTACCACCAACAAGAACCGAGCTCAAAGAATCACACTCAACCCAATCTAAGACATTTAATTCAAATAAAATTGGTGGCTACCGCCACCGCCGCCACCCCCGCCACCACCGCCGCCACCACCACCACGGTCACCACCACCACGACCGCCACCACCAACACTGCCACGTGTGTGGACTTCACTCTGGGTCCAGGGTGGGATACAGACACATGTTCCTCCTCCATCACATGATGTCTGCATCCTTTTCACCTTTTGAGTGGAATCACACTAAACCCAATCTAAGACAATTAATTCAAATAAAGTTGGTGGCTACCGCCACCGCCGCAACCACCGCCACCCCCACCACTGTCACCACCACTAACACCCCCATCGCCAACACTGCCATGTGTGTGGACTCCACTGTTGGTCCACACTTTGTACAAGCCCCCTGACCAGATTACCACCGATGAGAACCGAACTCAAAGAATCACACTAAACCCAATCTAAGACAATTAATTCAAATAAAGTTGTTGGCTACAGCCACCGCCGCAACCACCGCAACCACCGCCACCACCGCCGCCACCACCGCCATCACTACCACGCCACCACCGCCACCGCCACCACCACCACCACCACCATCACCACCGCTAACACCGCCACCCGCCAACACTGCCATGTGTGTGGACTCCACTGTTGGTCCAGGCTGGGATACAGACACATGTTCCTCCTCCATCACATGATGTCTGCATCCTGATCACCTTTTGAGTGGAGCTTCACTGTAAGGGGAGACCGCTGGATGTTTCAAACAATCCCCCCCATGCTCACTCACACTTTGTACAAGCCCCCCGACCAGATTACCACCGACAAGAACCGAGCTCAAAGAATCACACTCAACCCAATCTAAGACATTTAATTCAATTAAAATTGGTGGCTACCGCCACCGCCGCCACCGCCGCCACCCCCGCCACCACCGCCGCCACCCACCACCACGGTCACCACCACCACGACCGCCACCACCAACACTGCCACGTGTGGGGACTTCACTCTGGGTCCAGGGTGGGATACAGACACATGTTCCTCCTCCATCACATGATGTCTGCATCCTTTTCACCTTTTGAGTGGAGCTTCACTGTAAGGGGGCGACCGCTGGATGTTTCAAAGGATCGCCCCCAAGATCCACTCACACTTTGGTACAAGCCCCCTGACCAGATACCACCGATGAGAACCGAAGTCAAAGAATCACACTAAACTCAATCTAAGACAATTAATTCAAATAAAGTTGGTGGCTACCGCCACCGCCGCAGCCGCCGCCACCCCCACCACCGTCACCACCACTAACAATTCCACCGCCAACACTGCCATGTGTGTGGACTCCGCTGCTGGTCCAGGCTGGGATACAGACACATGTTCCTCCTCCATCACATGATGTCTGCATCCTTTTCACCTTTTGAGTGGACCTTCACTGTAAAGGGGCGAACCGCTGGATGTTTCAAAGGATCCCCCCCCAGATCCACTCACACTTTGTACAAGCACCCTGACTAGATTACCACCGATGAGAACCGAACTCAAAGAATCACATTAAACCCAATCTAAGACAATTAATTCAAATAAAGTTGTTGGCTACCGCCACCGCCGCGCCGCAACCACCGCCACCACCGCCGCCACCACCGCCATCACTACCACGCCACCACGCCACCGCCGCCACCACCACCACCGTCACCACCGCTAACACCCCCACCAGCAACACTGCCATGTGTGTGGACTTCACTCTGGGTCCAGGGTGGGATACAGACACATGTTCCTCCTCCATCACATGATGTCTGCATCCTTTTCACCTTTTGAGTGGACCTTCACTGTAAGGGGGCGACCGCTGGATGTTTCAAAGGATCCCCCCCCAGATCCACTTACACTTTACAAGCCCCCTGACCAGATTACCACCGATGAGAACCGAACTCAAAGAATCACACTAAACCCAATCTAAGACAATTAATTCAAATAAAGTTGGTGGCTACCGCCACCGCCGCCGCAACCACCGCCACCCCACCCCACCACCGTCACCACCACTAACACCCCCATCGCCAACACTGCCATGTGTGTGGACTCCACTGTTGGTCCAGGCTGGGATACAGACACATGTTCCTCCTCCATCACATGATGTCTGCATCCTGATCACCTTTTGAGTGGAGCTTCACTGTAAGGGGGAGGACCGCTGGATGTTTCAAACAATCCCCCCCATGCTCACTCACACTTTGTACAAGCCCCCGACCAGATTACCACCGACAAGAACCGAGCTCAAAGAATCACACTCAACCCACTCTAAGACATTTAATTCAATTAAAATTGGTGGCTACCGCCACCGCCGCCACCGCCGCCACCCGCCACCACCGCCGCCACCACCACCACAGGTCACCACCACCACGACCGCCACCCACCAACACTGCCACGTGTGTGGGACTTCACTCTGGGTCCAGGGTGGGATACAGACACATGTTCCTCCTCCATCACATGATGTCTGCATCCTTTTCACCTTTTGAGTGGACCTTCACTGTAAAGGGGCGACCGCTGGATGTTTCAATGTATCCCCCCCAAGATCCACTCACAGCTTCGTACAAGCCCCCTGACCAGATTACCAACGACAAGAACCGAGCTCAAAGAATCACACTCAACCCCAATCTAAGACAATTAATTTAAAAAAAATTGGTAGCTACCGCCCATCACCCACCACCACCGCCACCACCGCCATCACACCACGCACCACCGCCCACCACCACCACCCGTCACCACCACTAACACCGCCATCCGCCAACACTGCCATGTGTGTGGACTCCACTGTTGGTCCAGGGTGGGATACAGACACATGTTCCTCCTCCATCACATGATGTCTGCATCCTTTTCACCTTTTGAGTGGAGCTTCACTGTAAGGGGGCGACCGCTGGATGTTTCAAACGATCCGCCCCCCAGATCCACTCACACTTTGTACAAGGCACCCTGACCAGAGTACCACCTGATGAGAACCGAGACTCAAAGAATCACACTCAACCCAATCTAAGACATTTAATTCAAATAAAAGTTGGTGGCTACCGCAACCACCCACCATCACTACTACGCCGACCACCGCCACCCCCGGCCACCGCCACCACCACCACCACCACCACCACCGTCACCACCATTAACACCGCCACCACCAACACTGCCATGTGTGGTGGGACTCCACTGTTGGTCAGGCTGGGATACAGACACATGTTCCTCCTCCATCACATATGTCTGCATCCTGATCACCTTTTGGAGTGGAGCTTCACTGTAAGGAGGAGACCGCTGGATGTTTCAAACAATCCCCCCCATGCTCACTCACACTTTGTACAAGCCCCCCGACCAGAGTTAGCCACCGACAAGAACCGAGCTCAAAGAATCACACTCAACCCAATCTAAGGAACTTTAATTCAAATAAAGTTGGTGGCTACCGCCACCCATGCCAGGGCAACCACTGCCACCTCCCACCACCCCACCCCACCGTCACCACCATCTAACACCACCAACGCCAACACTGCCATGTGTGTGGAGTTCACTCTGGGGTCCAGGGTTGGGATACAGACACATGATCCTCCTCCATCACATGATGTCTGCATCCTTTTCACCTTTTGAGTGGACCTTCACTGTAAAGGGGCGACCGCTGGATGTTTCAAAGGATCCCCCCCCAGATCCACTCACACTTTGTACAAGCCCCCTGACCAGATTACCACCGATGAGAACCGAGCTCAAGAGAATCACACTAAACCCAATCTAAGACAATTAATACAAATAAAGTTGTTGGCTACCGGCCACCCGCCACCCCCCACCACCGTTCACCACCACTAACACCCCCGATGCCAACACTGCCATGTGGTGTGGACTCCACTGTTGAGTCCAGGCTGGGATACAGAGCACATGTTCCTCCTCCATCACATGATGTCTGCATCCTGATCACCTTTTGAGTGGAGCTTCACTGTAAGGGGGGGACCGCTGGATGTTTCATACAAATCCCCCCCACAGCTCACTCACACTTTGTACTAGCCCCCGGACCAGATTACCACCGATGACAACCGAACTAGAAGAATCACACTAAACCCAATCTAAGACAATTAATTCAAATAAAGTTGGTGGCTTACCGCCACCGCCCGCAACCACCCGCCACCTCCCACCACCATCACCACCACTAACACCGGCCATCGCCAACACTCTGCCATGTGTTTGGACTCCACTGTTGGTCCAGGCTGTGGATACAGACACATGTTCCTCCTCCATCACATGATGTCTGCATCCGATCACCTTTTGAGTGGAGCTTCACTGTAAGGGGGCCGCTGGATGTTTCAAAGGATCCCCCCCAGATCACTCACACTTTGTACAAGCCCCCTGACCAGATTACCACTGACAAGAACCGAGCTCAAAGAATCACACTCAACCCAATCTAAGACATTAATTCAAATAAAATTGGTGGCTACCGCCACCGCCCCACCGCCACCACCGCCACCACCACCACCACACCACCACCACCACGACCGCCACACCACCACCGCCAACACTGCCATGTGTGTGGACTTCCTCTGGGTCCAGGGTGGGATACAGACACATGTTCCTCCTCCATCACATGATGTCTGCATCCTTTTCACCTTTTGAGTGGACCTTCACTGTAAGGGGGCGACCGCTGGATGTTTCAAAGGATCCCCCCCAGATCACTCACACTTTGTACAAGCCCCCTGACCAGATTACCACCGATGAGAACCGAACTCAAAGAATCACACTAAACCCAATCTAAGACAATTAATTCAAATAAAGTTGTTGGCTACAGCCACCGCCGCAACCACCGCAACCACCGCCACCACCGCCGCCACCACCGCCATCACTACCACGCCACCACCGCCACCGCCACCACCACCACCACCACCATCACCACCGCTAACACCGCCACCGCCAACACTGCCATGTGTGTGGACTCCACTGTTGGTCCAGGCTGGGATACAGACACATGTTCCTCCTCCATCACATGATGTCTGCATCCT